>NC_057813.1:191399172-191446879 GCF_018294505.1 Triticum aestivum
TTTTAAAGCCCTTTATATGGTGTCGCTCAGACGCCCGACTGTGGCATTTCTTTTAAAGCCCTTTATGTGGTGTCGCTTAGACGCCCGACTGTGGCATTTCTTTTAAAGCCCTTTATGTGGTGTCGCTCAGACACCCGACTGTGGCATTTCTTTTAAAGCCCTTTATGTGGTGTTGCTCAGACGCCCGACTGCGGCATTTTATTCCCACTCTATTACTGCTTATTCATGTTGCATGATAATAACCTGCTTGCATGCATAAAAGATGTTTTATTTATGACTCGCGATGTGATCATAGAATTTTTTTAGTGCATGATTATCAATTGTATTATACCTGTGTTCTAAATGTTTGCGAGTACATTCAAAGGACTCACTGGCTTGTCCCTGGCTATTGTCTTGGCCAGATTTCTGCTTGGAGAGGAGCGTGGCGATAACAGCCTCGAGTCCTAAGCAACGGTGATAGCAGCCTCGCGAAGATAGGAGTTAACCTGGTCAGCTGTTCCTGTGGGAAATGGAGTCCCATAGACACTGATGTCTCACAAACCGCTTCCGTCATCAACCACTAGAAACCCAATGGTTGTACTCACAAGCCAGAATGGTCTTGTACTACATATTTTGTATTTTGCTTGAGATTTCTGTATCAAGCTGGAGCCTCATCAGCTAACAGTAATCCTGGGGCTGATGAGCACGACGGTCTTTTTCTGGAAATTTATACCCGGAAAAACCCGGTCGTGACAAGTGTGCGCCTAGTTTGAGTCATCCAGGTTGGCCCATGCTAGTTTTGTTCATCCCAACGCACGAGCAGGCAATGTAAAAAATGAAGAAAAATGTTTCAATTTGGATGGGCCAATAACATAAGTGCAAGGCAGGCCCTATAGCAGGCTCGCGGCCCAAACGAGCGCCTCCCATGTCAATCGACAGGAGGAAAAATCCCAATTCATTGGCTCCAGCCTCCAGTCTGGTTTGCTCCTAACCTAGCCGCCGCTAGACAGACCGACACAGCACTTCCTCGCGCCCTCGTTGGAGGGCGGTCGCCGGGCTTCAAGCGAACAGAAGGACAAGAAGATGAAGATCCAACCCTGGGTGTAGCCTGCGTGGGAGGCAGCGGGGGCAGCACGGGCATGGCATCGAGCTTGCGCAAACGTAGTCGTAGCTTGCAAGAGTAGCATGTGCAACGAGCAGGTACATCACATCCCTGATTATATCTAATTCAACTCTTCAATTTCTGGCCAATAGTTAAACCTGACGGTGTTGTAAAACTGCTTGTATGTAGGGAATCTATGAGAAAATGAAACCCATTTCTACTTATTTTATAACTCCCCCAATCAATACTGAACTGACTGAATCTGATGTATCTAATCAAGTTTCCGGTGCAAACATACAAGCTCATGTTGTTCTTGAGCCTAAAGTGTCTAATGAACAGACTGCTAATGAAGGATTTGATGCAAACATTTTGAATGCTCCTGGTGATGAATATATAGTGTCTAATGAGGGATCTAATGCAAGCATTTTGCAAGCACATTGAAGGATTTAGTGTCTAATGATGATATACTATGTTGAGAGAGACAAAGATTTGTAGGCATTGATGACAAGCAAATTATAGTGCATTTTCATAGCTTGAGGAAACGTCGAGGCAATCTACCAAAAAGTCCCCATATCATGACAACATAGCATAAATACTTTTCTAATCTGTTATTTGAAACTATTGGCATACTTTTGCATGATAGATATATTGATATGCAGTTTGCGCACTGGTTATACATGCAATTACACTTCGATATTTTCAGCCAGAGAATGAATAATTCAAGCAGGTACAGACCATGTTTGTAGTCCTTTTACACCATGCATCATTTAGTGTTTATAATCTGAACTACTTTGGATCATTAGCTGGTTTTCAAAGTGCATGTAGCTTCACATTTCTTAAGTTATGTTGATTTCCAGAGTGCAAGTGCCTTCGTATTTTTTAAGTTAAATGTTCGCCCCTGGTAACTTGAATTCGTGGATCAACCACTGCACACAAATCATACACGAATGTCAGTACGAATTAAATGAAATGCAGGGACTTATGCTAGCTCATTGTATAGGCTCACTTTAGCTCTGCTTGCGCTTGGGATGTTCCATGTAAAAGTCCATGTTACCACTTGCTTGGATGTGCAGGCCTTGTGCTCCTTGCACCCCCTCTACATTTTTGACACGGCGAATGGTTGATCAAATAAGAGGAATCGACCTTGATGTTGTACCGGAGGACAGATACTTACAAGGTTATACAGGTGTGCAGGATGTGTACCAGATCCCGTAGCACCATCATGCTTCGCTAAAAAATGGATTTGCTTGTTTCAGATGATATCTCCAGAAGAAATAAGAGTTGAAGTCAGAGTTGCATGATTATTTTGATAGGACATGATTATTTGTTAGTATGCTTTGAAGCATTACTATTTTTATGTTTTATAAGCTTTTATCTTGAATCATTTGGATCTAAACATTCATGCCACAATAAAGAAAATTACATTGAGAATTATGCTAGGTAGCATTCCACATCAAAAATTCTATTTTTATCATTTACCTACTCGAGGACGAGTAGGAATTAAGCTTGGGGATGCTTGATACGTCTCCAACGTATCTATAATTTTTGATTGTTCCATGCTATTATATTACCTGTTTAGAATGATTATGGGCTTTATTATACACTTTTGTATTACTTTTGGGACTAACCTATTAACCGAAGGCCCAGCCCATATTGCTGTTTTATTGCCTATTTCAGTATTTCGAAGAAAAGGAATATCAAACGGAGTCCAAATGGAATGAAACCTTCGGCAGCGTGATTTTTGGGAAGAATATCACCCAGGAGACTTGGAGTTCACGTCAGAAGAGCCTCGAGGAGGCCACAAGATAGGAGGGCGCCCCCCCCCCTTATTGGGTGTGCCCCCCTGTCTCGTGGGCCCCTCGAGCACCTCCCGACCGACTTCTTTCGCCAATATAAGCCTATGTACCCTAAAAACATCAAATATCAAGATAGATCGGGAGTTCCACCGCTGCAAGCCTCTATAGCCACCAAAAACCTCTTGGGAGCCCGTTCCGGCACCCTTCCGGAGGGAGGATCCTTCACCGGTGGCTGTCTTCATCATCCCGGCGCTATCCATGACGAGGAGGGAGTAGTTCACCCTCGGGGCTGAGGGTATGTACCAGTAGCTATGTGTTTGATCTCTCTCTCTCGACTTCTCTCTCGTGTTCCCTCTATGGCACAATCTTGATGTATCCCGAGCTTTGCTATTATAGTTGGATCTTATGATGTTTCTCCCCCTCTACTCTCTTGTGATGAATTGAGTTTTCCCTTTGAAGTTATCTTATCGGATTGAGTCTTTTATGAGAACACTTGATGTATGTCTTGTCGTGCTTATCTGTGGTGACAATGTGATATCATGTGCCACTTGATGTATGTTTTGGTGACCAACTTGCGGGTTCCGCCCATGAACCTATCCATAGGGGTTGGCACACGTTCTTGACTCTCCGGTAGAAACTTTGGGGCACTCTTTGAAGTACTTTCTGTTGGTTGAATAGATGAATCTGAGATTGTGTGATGCATATCATATAATCATGCCCACGGATACTTGAGGTGACAATGCAATATCTAGGTGACATTAGGGTTTTGGTTGATTTCTGTTTTAAGGTGTTATTCTAGTACGAACTCTTGAATAGATTGATCCGAAAGAATAACTTTGAGGTGGTTTTGTACCCTACCATAATCTGTTCGTTTGTTCTCCGCTATTAGTTGCTTTGGAGTGACTCTTTTTTGCATGTTGAGGGATTCTTATATGATCTATCTATGTTATTATTGTTGAGAGAACTTGCACTAGTGAAAGTATGAACCCTAGGCCTTGTTTCCTACCATTGCAATACCATTTACGCTCACTTTCATCATTAGTTACCTTGCTGTTTTTATAATTTCAGATTACAAATACCTTTATCTACCATCCATATTGCACTTGTATCACCATCTCTTCGCCGAACTAGTGCACCTATACAATCTACCATTGTATTTGGTGTGTTGGGGACACAAGAGACTCTTTGTTATTTGGTTGCAGGGTTATTTGAGAGAGACCATCTTCATCCTACGCCTCCTACGGATTGATAAAACTTAGGTCATTCACTTGAGGGAAATTTGCTACTGTCCTACAAACCAGTGGACTTGTAGGCCCAACAACGTCTACAAGAAGAAGGTTGTGTAGTAGACATCAACCTCTTTTCTGGTGCCGTTGCCGGGGAGGTGAGTGCTTGAAGGTATATCTTTACATCTTGCAATCGAATCTTTTTGTTTCTTGTGTTTTCACTAATTTAGTTTATAAAAGAAAACTACCAAAAAAATGGAGTTGAGTTTGTCTCATACGCTTCGTCTTTTTAATATCTTTCGTGAGAATGATGGAAAGGAAAATTGTGCTCAAGTGCTAGAAGAAGAATTCATTAGAATGTTTGATACTAAATCTTTGAATGATGAGCATGATTGCAATGTTGTTAGTATGAATTCTTTGAATATCCATAGTACTAATGATGATTGCACTAGTCATGATGAAAATATCTCTTATGAGCATGTTAACTTTTGTGGAGTGCATGTTTGCATGAACACACCGAATAGATAAGATATATATTGAAAGATGCATAAGCATTTAGAAACTAAATGGTTTCAAGAAAGGCTTAATGTTAGCGCTGAAAATTTAAGATATCTTTACCGTTGTGAACTTTGCAATGAACATGATCATTTACATCTCCAATGCAAATTGTTTCATGATCGAATCATGTCCAAAAATTGTGATGATTTGATCTCCCTTGCTCATTACAATGAACTTAGTTTGCTTTTGGGTTATGAAGTATTGAAACGTGCAACTAAGCTTATTCCAAAATTTAATCTTGGGCATTTCCTTGATATTGATCTAGAGAAGATTTATATGTATTGTACGGTCAATTGCATTGAAAATCCTTATATTGCCAATTACCTAAAGAAAAGAAAGCAAATAGAGGGTGATGATAATACTAATCAAAGGGAAGAGACTTTTCAATCTCCTCCTATTATTTCTTATGATGATTCGGGTAACGAGGAGGAGCTTATTATTCAACCAATCCCATTAATAAAGAAGGTTGAACCCACACATAATGTGAAGAAGAAAAGGAAGAGAAGGGGCAGCAAAGGTAAAAAGGAATCCCTCCCAAATGATATTGCTCCTACTACTCATTGTGATGATGATAATTGCTATACTATTGGTGATATCCATACTATTGATGATGATTATGCTTATGATATGAAAAGACCCAAGCTCGGGGATGCTATGTTTGATGAGGATGACATATTAGAGAATATATTTGCTTAAATTAATGTTTGTCCCAAGCTTGGGGAAGCTATGTTTAATGAAGATGATATTTTTAGCCTCCCAAGTTTTGATATGCAAAGTTGTTATGATGATAGCATGCCTCTTTATGATGATTATATTGATGAAAGTGGGTTTGGAAGAGTGTCAACTTTAGGAAGTAGTGATCCCACTATTTTGGAGGATGTTGAATCTTATTGTGATGAATATGAAAGTGGATTTGGAAGAGTGTCAACTTTATTTAGAGATTCCACTATCTTGGGAGAGGTTTCAATCGATTATGATGAGAACGAAGTTGCTACTTATGATGATTATTGTGATGAAGCTTATGCTATAAAAAGTAGTGATGATTATATTTATAAAACTTTTCATGTTTATAGTTACCCTTTTTCTGAACATTACTCTTTTAATGTGGAAACAATTTATAGTATTTGAGTCTCTTATGATACTCCCACCATTCCGAATGAGAAATTTTTTGGTTATGTGGAGAGTAGTAAATTTTCCATGCTTGTAAATCATGAAAAGAATGCTTTAGGTGCTGGTTATATTGTTGAATTCATTCATGATGCTACTGGAAATTATTATGAGAGAGGAACATAGGCTTGTAGGAATTGCAATAATATCAAGTTTCCTCTCTATGTGCTTAAAATCTTGAAGTTATGCTTGTTGTACCTTCCTATGCTAGTTGATTATTGTTCCCATAAGTTGTTTGCTCACAAAATCCGTATGCATAGGAAGTGGGGTAGACTTAAATTTTCTAGTCATATGCTTCATGATGCTCTCTTTATGTTTCAATTCTTATCTTTTATGTGAGCATCATTGTCATCATCATGCCTAGCTAAAAAGGCATTAAAGAAAAGCGCTTGTTGGAAGACAACCCAATATTTACCCTTACTGTTTTTGTGTGACCACATGATTATGCTACTGTAGTAATCATGTTTTATAGCTTTTGTTTCAATGAAGTGCCAAGTAGAGCCTTTGGGAAGACTTGGGTGAAGTCTTTATGATCTTGCTGTAAAAAACAGAAACTTTAGTGCTCACCGGAATGGCTGCCATTGTTTACTGGAGAGTGATTTTAGGTTGATTCTTTTGGCACATGATTAATAGACAAATTCCTCAGGTCAACCAATTTATTTCATAAATTTTGGGGTTCCAGAAGTATACGTTTGATACAGATTACTGCAGACTGTTCTGTTTTTCACAGATTCGGTTTTCATTGTGTTGTTTGCTTATTTTGATGAATCTATGGCTAGTATGTAAGGGTATGAACCATAGAGAAGTTGAATACAGTAGATATTAAACCAATATGAATTTAGAATGAGTTCATTACAGTACCCTAAGAGGTGGTTTTATTTTCTTATAATAACGGAGCTTACGAGTTTTGTGTTGAGTTTTGTGTGGTTGAAGTTTTCAAGTTTTGGGTAAAGATTCGATGGAGTATGGAATAAGGACTGGTAAGAGCCTAAGCTTGGGGATGCCCAAGGCACCTGAAGATATTCAAAGACAACCAAGAGCCTAAGCTTGGGGATGCCCCGGAAGGCATCCCCTCTTTCGTCTTCGTTTATCGGTAACTTTACATGGAGCTATATTTTTATTCACCACATGATATGGGTTATGCTTGGAGCGTCATTTTCTTTTGTTAGTTTTTACGTTCTGTTAGTTAGATAATGTTTTGCATCTTTATTTTCAATAAAAATGTCAAGGATAGCCTTTACCATGCTTATTTTGCTAGTATGCATGTTGCTGTTTGAAAACAGAAAGTTTACCGCTGTTGCAAAAATTCCCTAGAAAATTCAGAGAGTGATATAATGTTGAATATTTTTGAATAATGAGGTCTGATAAATCTTTTACAGCGTAGTATTTTTCCTATAATTTTTGGAGTCAGGGAAGTATTGATACGCTTGCATTCTTTACAGACTGTACTGTTTTGACAGATTGCTGTTATGTTTGCATTGTTTGCATATGTTTGCTTGTTTAATGATTCTATTTGAGGATAGGAGTATTAAATATGCAGAGACATTTAGTATTCAATGTTTAATAATAATTTTAGTGATTTGTTACAGTAGAAAATGATAAGGTTTTGCATTGGTTTATACTAACCTATCTCACGAGTTCTTGTTGAGTTTTTTGTGAATGAAGCTTTTGATAAAAAGAGAAACCGTGACATGAAAGGAATTAAGGAGACACAAAAGCTCAAGCTTGGGGATGCCCAAGGCACCCCAAGATAATATTTCAAGACGTCTCAAGCATCTAAGCTTGGGGATGCCCCGGTAGGCATCCCACCTTTCTTCTTCGACAATCATCTGTTAGTATCAGTTGAGCCTAAGTTTTTGCTTCTTCACATGAGTTGTGTTATCCCTGCAATGTCATTTTATTTTGTTTTGCTTGCTTCTTGAATACAATACCAAGATCTGAAATTCTTAAATGTTAGAGAGTCTTCACATAGTTGCACAATTATTTGACTACTCATTGATCTTCACTTATATCTTTCGGAGTAGTTTGTCATTTGCTCTAGTGCTTCACTTATATCTTTTAGAGCATGACGGTGGGTTAATTTTGAAGAAATTTCTAGTCTCTCATGCTTCACTTATATTATTTTGAGAGTCTTTTAGAACAGCATGGTATTTTCTATGGTTACAAATTTGGTCCTAGAATGATGAGCATCCAAGTTGGGTATAATAAAAACTATCATAGGAAGTGAATTGGATGCTATGATCAATTTGTTGCTTGATAATTGTTTTGAGATATAAAGGTAGTAATGTTAGGGTCATGCTAGTGGATAATTATGAAATTGAGAAATACTTTTGTTGAAGTTAGCAAGTCCCGTAGCATGCACGTATGGTAAAAGTTGTGTGACAAATTTGTCGCATGAGGTGCTCTTTTGATTGTCTTCCTTATGAGTGGCAGTCGGGGACGAGCGATGGCCTTTTCCTACCAACTTTGCTTCGAGGGCTAAGTAGACTTTTGCAATAAGTATATGAGTTCTTTATGACTAATGTGAGTCCATGGATATACGCACACTCATCCTTCCACTTTGCTAGCCTCTCTTATTACCGTGCAACTTTCGCCGGTATTGAACCCATTATTTACCTTCCTCAAAACAGCCACCATACCTACCTATTATGGCATTTCCATAGCCATTCCGAGATATATTGCCATGCAACTTTCCACCGTTCTGTTTATTATGACACGTTCCATCATTGTCATATTGCTCTTTGCATGATCATGTAGTTGACATCGTATTTGTGGCAAGGCCACCTTCATAATTTTCATACATGTCGCTCTTGATTCATTGCATATCCCGGTACACCGCCGGAGGCATTCATATAGAGTCATATCTTGTTCTAGCTTTGAGTTGTAATTCTTGAGTTGTAAATCCATAAGAGTGTGATGATCTTCATTATTAGAGCATTGTCTCAGTGAGGAAAGGATGATGAAGACTATGATTCCCCCACAAGTCGGGATGAGACTTTGGACTTTACAAAAAGAAAAAAAAAGAGAAGAAAAAGAAAAAAAGGGGGAAAGGCCAAAAAAAGGAAAGGCCAAAGAAAAAAAAAGGAAAAAAGGAAAAAAATAAAAAAATAAAAAAAATAAATAAATAAAATGAGAGAAAAAGAGAGAAGGGACAATGCTACTATCTCTTTTTCCACACTTGTGCTTCAAAGTAGCACCATGATCTTCATGATAGAGAGTCTCCTATGTTGTCACCTTCATATACTAGTGGGAATTTTTCATTATAGAACTTGGCTTGTATATTCCAATGATGGGCTTCCTCAAAATGCCCTAGGTCTTCGTGAGCAAGCGAGTTGGATGCACACCCACTTAGTTCTTTTTGCTGAGCTTTCATATATTTATAGCTCTAGTGCATTCGTTGCATGACAATCCCTACTCACTCACATTGATATCTATTGATGGGCATCTCCATAGCCTGTTGATACGCCTAGTTGATGTGAGACTATCTCCTCCCTCTTTTTGTCCTCACAACCACCATCTTTTACCACCCAAGTGCTATGTCCATGGCTTATGCTCACGTATTGCGTAAGAGTTGAAAAAAGTTGAAGCGCGTTAAAAAGTATGAAACAATTGCTCGGCTCGTCATCGGGGTTGTGCATGATGGGAGTATTTTTGTGTAATGAAAATGAAGCATGGCCTAACTATATGATTTGTAGAGATAAGCTTTCTTTGACTATGCTATTTTGATAGGACATGATTATTTGTTAGTATGCTTTGAAGCATTATTATTTTTATGTTTTATAAGCTTTTATCTTGAATCATTTGGATCTGAACATTCATGACACAATAAAGAAAATTACATTGAGAATTATGCTAGGTAGCAATCCACATCAAAAATTCTGTTTTTATCATTTACCTACTCGAGGACGAGCAGGAATTAAGCTTGGGGATGCTTGATACGTCTCCAACGTATCTATAATTTTTGATTGTTCCATGCTATTATATTACCTGTTTTGAATGATTATGGGCTTTATTATACACTTTTGTATTACTTTTGGGACTAACCTATTAACCGGAGGCCCAGCCCATATTGTTGTTTTATTGCCTGATTCAGTATTTCGAAGAAAAGGAATATCAAACAGAGTCCAAACGGAATGAAACCTTCGGCAGCGTGATTTTTGGGAAGAATATCACCTAGGAGACTTGGAGTTCACGTCAGAAGAGCCTCGAGGAGGCCACGAGATAGGAGGGCACCCCCCCTACTGGGCACGCCCCCTGTCTCGTGGGCCCCTCGAGCACCTCCCGACCGATTTCTTTCTCCTATATAAGACTACGTACCCTAAAAACATCAAATATCAAGATAGATCGGGAGTTCCGCCGCCGCAAGCCTCTGTAGCCACCAAAAACCTCTCGGGAGCCCATTCCGGCACCCTGTCGGAGGGGGGATCCTTCACCGGTGGCCATCTTCATCATCCCGGCGCTATCCATGACGAGGAGGGAATAGTTCACCCTCGGGGCTGAGGGTATGTACCAGTAGCTATGTGTTTGATCTCTCTCTCTCTCGAGTTCTCTCTCGTGTTCTCTCTCGTGTTTCCTCTATGGCACGATCTTGATGTATCCCGAGCTTTGCTATTATAGTTGGATCTAATGATGTTTCTCCCCCTCTACTCTCTTGTGATAAATTGAGTTTTCCCTTTGAAGTTATCTTATCGGATTGAGTCTTTTATGAGAACACTTGATGTATGTCTTGCCATCATTATCTGTGGTGGCAATGGGATATCATGTGCCACTTGATGTATGTTTTGGTGACCAACTTGCGGGTTCCGCCCATGAACCTATGCATAGGGGTTGGCACACGTTCTTGACTCTCCGGTAGAAACTTTGGGGCACTCTTTGAAGTACTTTGTGTTGGTTGAATAGATGATTCTGAGATTGTGTGATGCATATCATATAATCATGCCCATGGATACTTGAGGTGACAATGGAGTATCTTGGTGACATAAGGGTTTTGGTTGATTTCTGTTTTAAGGTGTTATTCTAGTACGAACTCTTGAATAGATTGATCCGAAAGAATAACTTTGAGGTGGTTTCGTACCCTACCCTAATCTCTTCGTTTGTTCTCTGCTATTAGTTGCTTTGGAGTGACTCTTTGTTGCATGTTGAGGGATTATTATATGATCTATCTATGTTATTATTATTGAGAGAACTTGCACTAGTGAAAGTATGAACCCGAGGCCTTGTTTCCTACCATTGCAATACCGTTTACGCTCACTTTTATCATTAGTTACCTTGCTGTTTTTATAATTTCAGATTACAAATACCTTTATCTACCATCCATATTGCACTTGTATCACCATCTCTTCGCCGAACTAGTGCACCTATACAATCTAGCATTGTATTGGGTGTGTTGGGGACACAAGAGACTCTTTGTTATTTGCTTGCAGGGTTGTTTGAGAGAGACCATCTTCATCCTACGCCTCCTACGGATTGATAAACCTTAGGTCATCCACTTGAGGGAAATTTGCTACTGTCCTACAAACCTGTGCACTTGCAGGCCCAACAACGTCTACAAGAAGAAGGTTGTGTAGTAGACATCAGGCACCTGCCTTTGTGTCCATGACATGTGGGCCCAACAGGTGGCTGGCCCACATGTCAGTGACCCAAAGGCAGTTGCCTTTAAGGCACCAAAGCAGCGTCCACCCCGACACGACCTTGGTCTGCCTGGTGCACCTACATTTGAGAATGCAAACGAATCTTCTTTCATTTGCAAACGAATCTGTATGTATTACCATGCCCATGTTTTCCTTGCAATAATTAGTCATTCGACACGAGATACTCCCTCCGTTCACTTTTGTATGTCGTTTCAGACAACTTAAAATGAACTATTTTGCACATTGTCTGAAATGTCTTCAAGGTCTTATAAAAGTGAACAGTGGGAGTACTATAAATTAATTAATGAGGAGTTATTTGAAAAAAAAATCGAAACGGTACCCACGCTAACATGGATTAGAGTGTGTGTCACATAATTAGGTAGTTGAATTAGAGTGTGTGTCACGTAGTTAGTTATTTGAATTAGAGTGTGTGTCACATAGCGATCTCCAATTCTAACGATTTCGCATTTCACTGTATCCACGCTACTTCTTTAATACAAATTCATATGTATATGATGAACACCATGGTAGTGAGAAAACTTTTGGATGGATTCAAACATATGGCCTACAAAAAAGCACAACAAATTGAGTCAAAGTCAACTTTTCGAAACTTAGTATGGCACGAATTCGAAATAATTACCCGTATGCCTGGTCCTCGGTTCAAATCTTACAATGTACACCGAATTGAAACATCGATATTAAGTCTCGTACTATGTACATTCAAATGTTGTTTTTAGCCCCCCCCCCCCGCACAAACGGTATACTTCCTGTATCGGTCAATCTTCCTCTCCTAACCACCTTAGGAAGCTATTGGTTTCCAACACACGTTCATTCTTTCTCTCCATGTTTCGATCTCTAAGTCTCTCAACTACACAACCCCTTTTTCCACTCTGTTACCAAATGTATTTACCTCACACACCCGCCATTGCACCCCATGCCAAGCTCTCTCTCTCTCTCCCCTCTCCCTCTCACCCTCTCGCGCTAAATACATGCATTGCCTATCTACCCCCCCCCAACCTCTCGTACGCAAGCACGCACGTTGTATATCTAGGTCACTCCCTCGAGACTGTCTCACTCTTTCTTCCGCACGGCGGGGCACACTCTCTCAATCTCGCTCTCTTTATCTGAGTCTCGTTTAACCTTGTTTTCTTTCACACACAAATGATATATCTCCCTATTCGGGCCTTGATCGACACACTCTATACTCTCTCACGCAGATTGTCTATCTAGGTCAGTCCATCCAAGCCATTGCCACTCTTTCGACCTCATGGTGGGCCATGCTCACTCAATCTCTCTCTCTCTCTCTCTCTCTCTCTCTCTCTCTCTCTCTCTCTCTCTGTATGTCTCGATTGACCTTGCTCTTTCTCGGACAAAAATGATATATCACCATGTTTGATCCCAATTTGAATTATTCACATTGTATACTCTCTCACGCACATTGTCTATCTAGGTCACCCTCTCCAACCCGTCTCACTCTTTCGATCACACGGCAACCCTATGTGATCGGTTGACCTTGCTTCCTCCCACACACAAAATATATCTACACGTCTGTGACTGGATCATCTCTCAAGCTCTATCTTACAGCCCTCACCCTTGCCAAAAGCTCAATCGGACAATATCTCTCCAGAGCATATATATTTGTTCAACGAATGTCGGACCACACTCACTTTGTCTCTCTATCTATATGTCTCTCGATTGATCTCGCTTTCTCACACCGTATCTTCCACGCGTTGAAGCTACTATCTCTCCATCCCTCGCAAAGCCGGAGCTACTTACATTGCGAGGGGCACTCCAACCTTGGATTAATTTGTGTAGGCATTTATTCCGGTCGGTTTAGATTATATTTTCGTAGCATTCGGCCTCACAACTACTCCAAACACCATTGCAACCCATGCAACTCCCCTAGTTGATTTCCCCTGGCTCGGTCATCACTCTCTCGCACGTCCTTTCTTGCCTTCAACGTCGCAGCATGGTATTATTGAAAAAACTATGTTGTTCTCTTTAATTATTATAAATAAGCTACAAAACTACACACCGATAGTCCACTTGGAATGGAACAAATTTTGGACCCACAAAGTAAAGTGCTACAAACTACACACCGAGGGGCCCACATGTCATGAAACAAATTTGGACCCATATACAAATTAAAAAATAAAGGACGAGGATCGAACATGCGACCGGGCCTTCAAGCCTCACGTCAATAGGCAACATACGTAGAATAGCAATGCTTGTTGTAGCCCCCCTTTGTTCACATAATGTTTTTATATTACCACAGCCTAATTAATGGATAACATGTAATATTATTTTAGTACTATTCGCCTTCACTTACTGGTGGGCTCCATGTGTGCTCTCTCTCTCCTCCCCTTCTGCGTTTAGACGCACGGGCAAACAGGAAGAACTCGCGGGCGATGTTGCTGTTGACCATATCTGGACGCGTTCACAAGTCACGGCACCAGTTTCACGTACTAGCAACACTAGTCAGTGTGTACGTGCAATGCACGTTAATTTGGAAGTATATTAACTGCATGCGGATATTAAGTACTAGGATATTATTTGCGTGTTGTTATGTGATTAGCACTATTTTTGGCATGAAATTAACTGCACGCTAAATGTGTTGAGCGCTCGAAATTGAAGCAGTCTAGGTCGTTGGATGACAAGGAATACATGAGGCTTGATGATGTTTTATATTTAATTTGATACGGCTCTAGCAGAACATTCAATCTATCAAACCATAGATTTCGTTCAGTCTAACTCCGACTTTAAATTATACGATGATCGATATAAAATAAACAGAAATGATTAACGTTCGGATTTTAAGCATGGCAATCCTAATGTTTTTCATGGCAAATTTAGATTATGCGGCGGCGGGGGCGTCTCGCGGTGGGAAGCGGCTCCTCTGCCGTGCTCTGTGTGTCGTTGGGCCACTGACCGACGGCGACGCTGGCGTCTTGCGCCGTTGTTGCCGTACTCCTGGACTTTGGCCTAGCTTCAAGGAAGGCCAAAATGTTCTGGACTTCGGAGCGAGTCAACTGGCAGGAGGAGGCGACTCGCGTTGGTGCAAGGAAGCGGTCGATGGTGGCCATCCATGCCGCTGAGGGGGGCACTGGCACCCGCGTAGGGACATGCGCTGTCAACAGCGCGGCAGAGACATTCGTGTGCACGGGCACCGGCACGGGCGTGCACATAAGTGCACGCGTAGGCACATGCGCTGGCAGGTGCACGGGCACCGGCACAGGCGTGCGCGTTAGTGCACGCGCAGGCGCATGCAATGGCAGGTGCATGAGCACGTGAAAGTCGGCGGAGACCTCGTGGAACCCCGTGGGATCAAGCTCGGCGACAATGTGCGGCTCCCAGCCCATCAATGCCACGGGGATGGGCGCTGGCGCAGTCGGGGCGACAGGAGCCAGAACGGGAGCGGGGACAGGCGCGGCGTCTTCCCACAAGGCCAGTTCAAGCTCGTCCCAAAGCGCCTTATGTTCTTGAGACTCCGGCTGGGTGTCTTCCTCAAGAAACTGGAACACTAAGGGCAGACCATCGTGATGCGGCATGGCGTATGTTTAGGTCAGGCTAGTTGGAGGTAGATGACAGGAGAATCAGAGAGGAAGAGAGAAGATTGTGGCGATACCGGGTAGTGCGGGGTTGATTTTAAACTGCGGCATCGACGCCATTAAAAAAGTGGGAGCAGTTGGGACGACGGTGGGCGGCGGAGCCAGGTCAAAGGGCTCGCCTCCCGATGAGCCTGCACAGCGGTCTGCTCGCACGCCTCCCTGACGGCCAGCGCAGCTGTCTGCTTGCACGCCTCCCGTCGACTCACACACTTACTTGAAATGCACCTGCTGATGAGAAGCGGGGACTCGTGGCGGTACGTAAACGCCCACGGTTTCAATAGTGAAAGCGTTCGCCTTAACCTGACAGGTCTTTGTTCCAAAATACCTTGGCTCTTCATTTGTGCAACTTGTCATAAGCAGCTTGTCTCAAATTGAAGAAAAAACTTACAAAGTAATATTTGTGCCATATCACGTGACCATGCTCAGTTTCAAGAATTTATGCTCACTTTTGGATTTTCTGAAATTTAAAATCCAGGATTCGAAACAATATCATAACCTGCATCATGCAATAAATTTTCAAGCCATACATTTGTCCTGTTGTATTTCTTAAGAAAGGATTTGGTCAAACATTTTGCTTAGTTAGACTTCAGACAAGTTATATATGCAGAGTAAAAGGATAATCCCTCCGTACCAGTGCATTGTCTGATATATCAACTCAAGTACTAGGCACGAACAAACGGGATCAATTCTGTGCTCATCCTAGTGTAGTAGTAGTAGTCGTACTAGGCAATGCAGTTGACGAGTGAGCTTGTCGAGCGGCGACCGAGGGAATTGAACCTTGCTCGGCACGGTAGGTAACGTTGTCTAGTTACTAAAGCATCCCTCCGTTGTTCATCGGTAATCATTATGGACCGAGGACATGAGGGGAATTTCCTAGGGCTAGAATTCTGGCCGCCAGATATTTCGACTTGAAACGCTGAGGCTCGACTGGTTGGGGTTGCCTAATGTGCGTACCACGCACGCCACCGAAGGACACGAGGCCACTTTTTTTTATTTTTTTTATTTTTTTAGGATCAACACGAGCCAAGGTCTGGCTGGTACGCCGTTGGGTCCTACCATTCGAGAATACGAAAGGAACCTTTTAAATTGCCGAACGAATCTATGTGTATTACAATACCCGTATTTTCCTTGCAAATACTAAGCTCAACGTGGTAATTGATTTATGACGAGTTGTTGAATTAGAGTGAGTTTGTGATATAGTGATCTCAACGTGGATTTCACATTTCATGGTATCCCTAGTAAGTTTTCTAATGCAAATTCAAATTTAAAAGATGAACAATATGGAGGTGAGAAAACTTTGTATGTATCAAGCATATGACCACACACACACACAGAGAGAGAGAGACACACACACGCACGAACACAAGAACAATCCAATAAGTATAGTGCATCTATTTTTCCAAACCATGCATGTATGACACGAATTCAAAAATACTCCTTCTATTCCTAAATATTAGTCTTTTAGAGAGTTCAACAAGTGACTACATACGGAGCAAAATGAGTGAATCTAGACTCTAAAATATGTCTATATACATCCGTATGTGCCAGTCCATTTGAAACCTCTAAAAAGACTAATATTTAGGAACGAAGGGAGTAAAATGTAAGACATCCTTCGTCCTCAGTTCAATATTTAAGATGAACATGAAACTGAAACATGAATATTAAGTCTAGTACTACAGTACATGCAAATGTTGTGTTTAGGTGGAGCTATGATTGTTGCAGGTCAACCCCTCGACCTTAGATAAAATTGTGGAGCTCTGTTTAGGGTTGTGTAGATTATATTTGTCCCCACCCTCCCAACCACCGATTGGTTGTGCACCCCCCACCCCTCCTCCCTGGGAGAATATCATGTGCCCCCATACCTTAGATGCTATATGCTGATACGAGTTGCTTGGAGCTTGTCGATCTGAGATATAGCAGCTCACATGATGTGTCTAAATTTTTTTGCAGGAAACCTTGATGAGTTTGAGAATTGCACACAATTTGTACAAAAACTACTCAGATGCCCTTTGATCCCATATCCAACGACCTCGAAGCTCGTATCACCGTAGCATCTAAGATGAAGGAGGACATCATATTCTCCTGTATGTAAGAATATCATGTGCTACCACACCTTAGATGCTTTGGTGATACAAGCTCTTCAAAGGCGTTGGATTTGTGACCCAACACCTCCTCGGTGGTTCGAATGGTTTTTTACAGAAAATCCCCAAAAGAGTTTGGCCAGTGCTTACAAGCAAAAAGACTGCTCAAATGCCATTGGATCTCAGATCAAACGACCTCCAAGCTCGTATCACCGTAGCATCCAAGCTGCGATAACACCTTATGTTTTCTCGCACGAGAGAATATGAGGTGCTCCCGCACCGTGGATTCTATGGTGATACGATTTCATTGAGATCTAACGGCCCACAGTAGGAGGTTTGAATGATTTTGCAATATACGGTTGATAGAGTTTGGGAAATGCGCAGAAAGTACAAGTACTACGCATGTGCCATCTAATCAATGATCATACGACCTAGATGCTCATATCACCGTAGCGGGTAATTAAGCTATGGGGATCACCTAATATGTGCAACCGGGAGCCGTTGGATCAAAGATGCAGCGGCACACACGAGGCCTGAATGTTTTATTTGCAAAAAAAAAACCTTTGGAGAGTTTGGAAATTGTGCATAATTACAAAGACTACTCCCAAGCCATTGGATCTCACTTCTAATGGTGTAAAAACTAGTGTCACCATAGTATCTAAGCTACGGGGTGGATGTGATATTCTATGCCGCTGTCATTTTTCTTCGTAAACTTGCAAAATACGTGTAACTTGTGCCGTTCCTTGTCTAACCGCGCAAAGTGTTTGTTCAAAAAAACCATCCTACACTGAAATATCGAAACAACACACGGGGGTCCCACTTGTCATTAATCAAATTTGGACCTAAAACTAACAAATCTGAAAGACGAGATTCGAACTAGCAACCTAGACTACAAAGCGTAAGTCGATAGCCTGAAAAAACAAACGGTTGTTGGCTTTGTCCCATAACTTGATTTTATATAGTACATGCGTTGAGTAGAGTAGAGGGAGTGCCTCGTCAACACGTGCATGACCGTTGTATCACTTACTGGTGGGTCCCAGGTCTGCGATCTCAATCTCTCTTCTCTCCATCGTCTAACCTTTGCATGGGCACACATGAAGAGCAGCGCTAGCTTGCCGTGGTGTTATTACAACTAAAAAAAAGCTTGGAAAATAGAAGAATTGCCTAGAACAAGAGACTTTGTGGCTGGTCGAGACGGAGCTAACCACAACTATCCTCTATGCCACATTTGCATGATGAAGCTGTGTGGCTAGTGGCGTGTTTTCGACCGACTGGCTGGGTCCCGAGGTCGAACCATAGGTACTACGTCTGATACAATATATTTTTACACGCAAATTTTTCCTCTGTGCCGAGACGTGGCACAACCTACCGCGCGGTTTCGGCGTCCTCCCGGGTGGTGCACGCATATATTCTTCCTGACGTGGGATGCCCTACCGCGCGTTTTCTGGGTCCTCCTCGGTCATAGAGCCGAAGCAAGTAAATGAGTCGTCAAATCACGAAAGACCACCTTTCCCACCGAGTACATCAGTGAAGCACGGTGGCTGGCTAGTTGGGCTAGTTCGACCGATTAGCTAGGCCGCCGCCACATTTGTTTTTTCACCCCTTTTTTATCTACTTGTCGGCGCGAAAATTTAAATATCCATCGCGGCGTTGCTCTGGTGTTTGGGTGCGGCAGGATTTTTAATTTTTGACTGATGGGAGCAGGCGCGGCAGGATTTTTAATTTTTTGATTGACGGGAGCAGGCACGGCAGCAATTAGTCATGATGACTCTGCCTGTAAAACCCACTGCTCCCTGATGTTAGAAGTCGTCGACTGGTGTTTTACCGTGGTGAAAACCAGAAGATTCCCCGCTCCTCGGCTGACTCCCTATGCCTTCCCGTAGATTGCATTACCTTTCAGCCGTTTCGCCCCCTTTGCTTCCTCTCCCCAGTGCTTCTACCTGGTGCCATGGCGGCGTAACAGATCACGGAGTCCGAGGTGAGGCGCCTGACATAGGAGCTCCATGCCATGCGGAGTTCAGGGCCAAGGACGTGGAGCTCCGTGAGCTCAATGAGGAGAGGAGTGACATGCTCCTCCATTATGTGCGAGAGTTCACGGAGATTCAAAAGCGGCAGGCGTCCACCACAAAGATGCTCGAGGCGTCGGCAGCGTTGCTGCAGAAAGCGGGAGATACGATAGGCCGTCAGGGGAGCTGGCTGGAGCGCGAGCGGGCCGATCGTGACGAGGTCCAGGATCGCCTCAGCCACTTGGTGAACCATGTTGCCATGCACGTGTTGCGGCTCCGCGATGCCTACCGTCGTGCCAGCGCGACGATGCCGGCCATCGGGCTAAACCCATTCGACCACCCGGTCGACTTCAAGGAGTTGTAGCTGCCTGACCTGGTCTCCTTCTTCACCTATATCTCTGAGGAGCTGATCCGTCTCCGCGCGATGGTGGGGGCTGAGCTAGACAAGGAGGGGTTGCGGGCTGCCGTCACCGTTGCCGGGCGAATCCTTTCAGGGCTCCATCACCAGAATTCGTGCCATTGGACGCCGTCTTTGACGAGCTGGCTCCCATCGACCGGGAGCGGGCTCTGCGGGCGGTTGCTCCCTGCATCACCAACACCGTGCGCCTTGAGAAGTAGAGGGACTTCGGTGGTGTTTAGGCGCCCTCTGCATGGGCATGTCCATGTCTCGGCGCAACATGATCATTGGATCAAACTCAGATGGTGCAGATGAGTCACTATAGCACAAAGCGTGTGGGTGTGTTTGGTTGCATTCTCATCTCAATATAGTTGTTTCCTCTTCGTGTATTTTTGTCAACCTACTAGTGTGGACTCATGCACCCTTCATGCACTCTGCCAAACACCCAAAAGTGGTTTGAGAAGGGAACTTTTGCTCCCATCCCATGCACCCTTCATACAGCCTGCCTAACACTATACGTGCTTCATATGGTTCATGTTTCATGGAGTACTGTAGCACCGTACTCTCCGTGCACTTTGGACCTAGTTCTGTTAACATTGATCTCACCGTTCATTCTCGACCGGACATTCGAAAAAGCGGTACTATGTTACATATAGGAGTAGTTGACATGCGCACAACATCATTTGTTATCATCATATCTTACTACACTAGCAACAAGATTGTGTAGTACTGACCTATGAACCACTACACATGCCTAGTAGTAGGAGCACTGTGTATGTTCAAGTGGCTACCATGTTTCGCACTCCTCCGTCGTAAGAGTGGAAACGCTTGTTGTAATCATTTTTTTCTTCAGAAAAACAGTGGACACGCTCTACCATGTGGATCCTCCTCCAGCCATGCACTAAATTACTCACTTTCGCCGACGTGTGGGACAACCAGCACCTAGGTCCATCAGCCATGCACTAAATTACTCCGTAGTAGAGTGACGGTAGACTACCCCAATCGAACCGCCGCAGTAATGCCCAATGAGACATCAAATCACAAAACCCCCTCCTTTCCAGCAGTAAGTTGGACGGACGAAGCAACCATCATTTTACTCTTCTCTCTCAGCTTCCTCTCTTGAAGAAAACCCCCACTCGTTTCACTTCTCCCTCGTCCCGTTCCTCCTTTCACGCTTCTCTCGCAGCTTCCTCTCTTGGATGGACGCCGGAGCACCGGCCGACGTGATGTCTATGGATCTGGACAAAACCGTTGAGGCTCATGGTACGAAGAAGCGCAAGCACCCCGCCAAGACTACTGCAGACAAGCTCAAAGCCATCGCCATGTCCAAGCCCCCCTCTCCGGGATCCCTCATTAAGCAAGTTATGCGGGGTTCATCCCGTAGGTCGGTGGCAAGAAATAGTCTGCAGAGTTTAGTTAGTGCAACTTTGCTTGTCTGTAGTAAGTACTATTGTTCAGTACTTGATTTGTGTTTGTGAACCCTGTATTGTTTATTAGTACTGCCGCTTTTGGTGTGTGGTTAGTCCTGAGAACGGTCTATGTTAATGTCTGTCCACTCAATTCAGTCTGTATATTTTGAAGTATCCAGATTATATTTTTTGTGAGGACGGTTTATCAATTTTGGTTACACTCCAATATCTATATGCATTGCAGGGTTTATCTCACCCACCAGGATTTCCAGTCCCATGGATATTCGGTCCATAGGATTTGTCACGACCTTTGGACTGTCCTGCTTGTGGGAGTAGGCGGGGCCCCTGCAAGCCACGCGTAGTTGGATGATCAATCTTCTGTTTAGTACTTCAACATAGTCATTTCCTGGTAAGGATTCACTCGTGTCACATCAAGTAAATCTTATTGATTTACTGTCTAAATCTTATTGATTTAATGTCATGTTTTCTTCCTTTTCCTGCAATTTTATGATGCAGGTTTTGCCATGTGACATTCATCACAGAATAAACCGTTTGGTTTGCTCTACGATGGCTATTTTTGCAGGTTTCACTTCTTATGTCGTGTCAGTAACGAAGGAACTATCCATCACTTATATTACTGGAAAAAATTGGATCAGTCTGTTGTCTGAGTACAAGCTGAATCCCTATGATGAACTGCAGTTTTGTTTAACAAAAATGTCACAATTAGTCCTTTTGAAAAGAAATGAAGAAAAAAACTGGATCACGGTCACAGATCCTAGTCAAGTTAGAAAGCTGATCATAGCAGACAAGACACGATCGCCGCTGTCTCGCACATCAGTACCACCTTCAGCAACGGATCGAGCACCGGCAGTTGCTCTAGCACTGACAGCGGCATCAGGTCAGTCTGATCCAGCTGAGGATTGGGAACCGGCCGCATTAGCGGATCAGTCTGATCTACAGGAGGATCGGGCATCGACACCATCACCTGCTCCGACACCGGCATCTGCTCTACAAGAAGCACCATCTCCGGCAGCAGCAGCGGCTTCGGCACAAGACTGGGTTGCAGTTCGCACTTCATATACCAAAGTCCCTACAAAAACCGACAGGTCCACCTTCTTGGTAAGCGTTGGCCGCCCAAGTGCTTCGTTCTTTTTTCTTTCCATGTTGTTTCACATGATTCACTGTGTTGATCTAACTGTTTGGCTATGTCTTCTTGTTTGCAAGCAGAGAATTCCTAGAGCAACGAGGGAGTCATTCAACAATCCGGGCGACCGCGGCCAAGTTTCTCTTACCATGCGCAGCCTTGGTGTGAATGAACCTGCTCAATATACCTTAAGTACAAAGGATGGTCACATGATGATTGATGCTAAAGGATGGTCAAGGTTCAAATCTAAATCATATCTTGCGGTAGGGGATGATGTCAAAATCGAACTTTCTCGGCAAGGAGAGCTGGTCCAAATCAACTTTGAAATTCTTCAGTAGCAGCACGCAACTACCGAACTGATCTATCCTCCGAGAGATTTTGATGTAATAATCTGGCATGGTGAAACAAGTGTCCTATGTGTATAAGTAGTACGACAGTATTATTTATCACATGGTATATCATTGGTAGAATTGCAACTCTGATTGCTGGTTAGGAACTGTTGTTCGATTTCATTCCAACAGCTGCCGTGCTTTATTCAATTTTGTGTATTCGCCTTGCGACAGCATCTAAAACTAGCGCCGTACCGATCGCTTGCAATATGAAAAGCGCTGAGGTAGAACACATCGGCCCCCAAACATGCAGGGTCGGCCTGCGGCCCAAAGTCCAGAACCGTGAGCCTATCTGAGTATTATATTCTCAGCTGACCCCCCATAAAAAAAGCTGAACCCCCATAATGCCCGTGCGTTGCAGAGGGAGTATATTTCTCAGCAAGGTGAGCCTGTGATATAAAAGATTTGTATATTTCTTTATAAAGGGAGTATCTCTCTGTCAAAAAATATATTTATGTGTAACTAGGGCCACTATATTCTTCTTACGCCCTCGCACAAAGCAAGATGTCGTGATTCCACTAGTGGTTCCCTTGGAGGTGGCAACCGAACCTTTACAAACAAGGTTGGGGCAATCTCCACAACTTATTTGGAGGCTCCCAACACCACCACGAAGCTTCACCACAATGGAATGTGGCTCTGAGGTGACCGCTTCCATCTAGGGTTCTCAAACATCCAAGAGTGATAAGTCTGCAAGGGATTAGTAGGGGGATCAAATATCTCTTGGTGGAAGTGTAGATCGGGGCCCTCTCAACCAAACCCTAGAAAATCAACAAGTTTTGTTGGCTAGGGAGAGAGATCGGGTGAAAATGGAGCTTTCAACAACAATGTAGTTTGGGGAGGAAAGAGGTAGGTCTTCTTGGGGAAGAAGACCCCTATATATAGTGGGGGCAAATCAAACCGTTTTTCTGTCCACAACCCGCACACAAGCGGTACTACCACCCGGGCGGTAGTTCCAGAATACAATGTACGGGCAGAGCACCCCGAGGGGGTAGTGCCACCGAAGCGGTACTACCACTTAGGTTGTAGTGTATAGGAACCAACGTTGGTAGGGTAAAATACGGCGGCAGTACCGTAGTAGCGGTACTACCGCTGCCCTACTGCCGCGACGTGGAAAACCAGTTGAGGAGCATATAAATAAGAGGTAGTGATTCGGTGGTAGTACCACTGGCAGGCGGTACTACCGCTCTACTTCCACTTAGTGAACTGGGCTACAACGAGATCAGCGGTAGTAGGGCGGTGGTAGGGGCTGAAGTACCGCAAGAGGTACTACCACCCTACTGCTGCGCAATTTCTGCTCAACTCAAATAGACAACAGAACACTCTAAATAAGCGGTAGTACATGTTGTACTGGATCAACGGTACAACTGCTGGGAAACCCTAGGACAGTTTCTCAGAAAAACAATGGAACTCCAATGAAGAGAGATGGAAGGTGGGTTCAAATGAAGAAGTGTACGTGATCATTCCACCCAAACCTTTCCGATGCGGACCCCCTCTTAATAGTACGGTTTTCCTACGACTCAAGTCCACGAAAAAATGGAACACAGGAAAAATTATAGTCTTGAATTTATATCTCCGGGGGCACGAATCATCTTGTGCCATATGATAGATTATCTGAAATGCTCATTGCACATGATTAGTCAACAAAATCATTGTCATCAATCACCAAAACCACTAAGGGAGAAATATGCCCTAACAAATGTTGCTCTTCGTTCATTCTGTTTTTTCAGGTTCTGTACAACTATTTTTTAACCTGTTAATTCGAAAAAGAAGAATGACCAGCAGTTTCAGATTCATCGCAAAACAAACAAGTGTTTACCACTAGAGACGGTCCTTTCAACACCTCGGTACCCCTACACCCTTGTCGGGAATCGTTGCATGGAAAACAAAAAAAATTATATGCACACACAATGATCTATCCATGGAGATGCATAGCAACGAGGGCGAGAGTGTGTCTACGGAAGCATTTCACAACGCGCTTGATGTATTCGAACTTCTTCGTGCTTCAAGCGATCAAGTACCGAACGCACGACACCTCTGTGTTCTGCACACGTTCAGCTCGGTGACATTCCTCGTCTTCTTGATCCAGCAAGATGTCGAGGTAGTAGATGAGTTTCGTCAGCATGAAGGCGTGGTGACGGTGATGGTGAAGTGATCTCTGCAGGGCTTCGCCTACGCACTAGTAAAATATGACCGGGGGTGTAAACGGTGGAGAGGGGCGCGGCTAACAATTGATCTGGTGTGTGATAGGCGCCCCCTCCCACATATATATAGCTGGGAGGGAGGGAGGAGCAGCCATAGGAGGCGCCCAAGTAGGATGAATCCTACTTGGAGTCCCTCCCAAGCCGCGCCCCCCTGCCATATATAACCGAGGGGGAAGGAAAGAGGAGGGGAGAGGGAAGGAAGTGGGAATCGTGATCCACACTTTCCTTTCCCTTCCCCCCTTTCCTTCTCCTCCTAGGCCGGCCCATATGCGGGGCGCACCAGGCCCTTGTGGCTGGTGTGTTTCCCCTCTTGGCCCATAAGGCCCATATCTTTTGCCGGGGGTGCTCGGAACCCCTTCCGGTGACCCGATAAGTATCCGGTACCCCCCGAAACACTTTCGGTGTCCGAATACCATCATCCTATATATCAATATTTACCTCTCGACCATTTCAAGGCTCCTCTTCATGTCCGTGATCTCATCCGGGACTCCGAACAACATCCGGTCACCAAATCACATAACTCATATAGTACTATATTATCATCGAACGTTAAGCGTGCGGACCCTACGGGTTCGAGAACTATGTAGACATGACCGAGACACCTCTCCGGTCAATAACCAATAGCGGAACCTGGATGCCCATATTGGCTCCTACATATTCTACGAAGATCTTTATCGGTCGAACTGTTATAACAACATACGTAATTCCCTTTGTCCATCGGTATGTTACTTTCCCGAGATTCGATCGTTGGTATCTTCATACCTAGTTCAATATCGTTACTGGCAAGTCTCTTTACTCATTCCATAATACATCACCTCGTGACTAATTCCTTAGTTGTTTGCTTGCAAGCTTATGATGTGTATTACCAAGAGGGCCTAGAGATACCTCTCCGGTACTCGGAGTGATAAATCCTAATCTTGATCTATGCCAACTCAACAAACTCCTTCGTAGATAACTATAGAGCATCTTTGTAATCACCCAGTTATGTTGTGACGTTTGATAGCACACAAGGCATTCCTCCGGTATCCGGGAGTTGCATAATCTCATAGTCGAAGGAATATGTATTTGAAATGAAGAAAGCAATAACAATCAAACTGAACGATCGTTATACTAAGCTAACGGATGGGTCTTGTCCATCACATCATTCTCCTAATGATGTGATCCCGTTATCAAATGACAACTCATGTCCATGGTTAGAAAACCTTAACCATCTTTGATCAACGCGCTAGTCTAGTAGAGGCTTACTAGGACACAGTATTTGTTTATGTATTCACACATGTATTTAAGTTTCCGGTCAATACAATTCTAGCATGAATAATAAAGAATAAGGGAATACAAAATAACAACTTTATTATTGCCTCTAGGACATACTTCCTTCAACCCTCATGAACAGTAAATTAAAAAAAATAGAAAAATATTTTGATCATGTTTGATGTCCCAATGTTTCATTTTTTTTAATTTTGAATTCAAATTTCTTTTAACTTGATGTTCATGAGGTATAGGGGCACCCAGGAGCTATCACACCTTTTTCTTACCACTAACATGTTGGCAAATCCTCAAATTATCCCTAGCAAACAGCTTGTTACAGTATAGTAATAACCACAGAAAAATATGGATTATCAGGAAAGAGAAAAATATATATGCAACATTGCTCTTTGTTCATTCAGTTTTGCTCAGGTTATGTACAACTATTTTGTTAACATGTTAATTGAAAATGAAAAAAAAGGATGGTGGTTTCAGATTCATCACAACAACAAACAAGTGTTTACCATTAGAGACGGGCCTTTCAACACCTGGTGCCCTACACCCTCATGAATAGTAAATTCAATAAAATGAAAATAAAAAATATATTTTTATCATGTTTGATGTCCTGAAGTTTTAGATTTTTTATTTTGTTTTGATTTACTGTTCATGAAGTATAGGGGTATGCGGAAGCTATCACACCTTTTTTCTTACCGGTAATGTGTTGGCGGAGCACAAATTATCCGTAGTAAACAGCTTGTTGCACCCGCAAAAAAACCCAGCCATTATCTTGGTCTTCGTTCAAAAAAATAAGAATTATGGGGAAACATGAAAATATATACAAAATGTTGCTTTTCGTTCATTCAGTTCTCTTTTGTTCAGGTTCTGTACAGTTATTTCGTTAACCCTGTTAATCTATATCTACATCTATATCTATACCTACTAATAAAGCAAGGTGCGTTTCTTCGATTTTTTCATCCGTGCACCGATGAAAAGATTATTTTTACCCAAGTGGTACTAAATTTTTGTGCGTCGTCTGCTAGAAAAGAAAAATAGTTTGTCGAGGATTTTTTACCTGGGCCGTGCGCTGAGGCCCAGCGAAGCCAGACCGCTTACTTTCCCGACCCCACAGCTGGGAGAACCCTATTTGTCACAAGAAGCGTCAAATATCCAGCGCTTCGCACAGGTTCCCAATATTGGGACGGCCCATTTTTGTTTATCCTCTATTATGTCTTTTTTCTATTTCTTTCTCTTTTTCTTTCCTATTTATTTTTAAGTTTTTACCTTCCAAGTATCATTTCATCTTTTTCCTTTTTTAGTACATTGGAAATTTTCAAAAAACCAAAGAATTTCAATTTTTGTTCAATTTTTTATAAATGTTGCAAATAAAGAAATCCATTCTCAAAAAAATTGGAACTTTATTTTATTTCTCTTTCTGATTTATTTTAAAATAAAACAAATGTTCCAAATTTTCGAAAAAGCTTTTATATTTTCCATAATTATTCACGATTTAAAAAATGTTTAAAATTTGAAAATGTTGTTGTTCTAGTGAAATGTTTAAAAATTAAATTTGTTAATTGAAAAACACATTTTTAAAAATTGTTCTGAATGTTCAGAACATGTTACCATTGTAAAAAATTGTTCACTAATTCAAAAATAATGTTCAGGTTATTATAAAAGGTTCATGTTTTCAGAAAATGTTTGTGAATTTCAAAAAAATATTTGAATTTATAATTTTGTTCATGTTTTTCGGAAATATTTAGAATTTTCAAAAAATTTGTTTGGAATTTCAAGTTTTGTTCATGTTTTGAAGAATATTCGCAAATGCATTCTTATCTTTTTGATAAATTCGAAAAAAATCGAAAAATCTTTCGAATCTGACGTTGCATTATGTTCTTCAATATTTGTGTTGGCCATTGATTATTAGGACATGTTTGTTCGACTAGCTAGCAGCATGTCGTCGGGTCTTTGATTTATGCGTTCCAATTAGTAATCCATCCGGTTACGCTGTGATAGGAGACACGGGACAACCCCACCACTATCAAGTTCTCATAGGCCAAACATGACCCGCGAGAAGATCGCAACTCTTAGCTCTGTCGGCCACCTGCGGAGACTGTTTTTGGAGGTCACATCATTTCTCTCCGGTTGCTTCTCGTAATAAATATCTCTCCTGTTACAATGCACGGGCATATGTACTAGTTTTAAAAAAAAAATACTTATGAGTTCACAAAAAATTCTGTCGCCAGGACATGAACCCGGGTCTCGGGTGAGAGCCAAGTATCCTAACCACCTAGACTAAAACAGATTTCTGTGTTCTGCGAGATTAAGTTCTTCCTAACTGAACATATCAGTACACACGTATGGCTTCCGCGTCCATGCAACGGAAGAGAAAGATATATATCTAGTCGAATAGTTCTATGTGTTGAAAGTTAGCATGCACCAAAAGTGCTTGCGACTGCATAGTGGTACATGGTGTGATCGGTACGGAAATGGCATCATTCCGTGAATTTATCACATCGACAGAGATACTAATCTTGACCGCATCTCAACTACTCACCTTCACCGAAAAAATATACTCGTGTGCACGAGACCTTAAAATGTGATGCTGACCATCAAATCTTGTGCACCGTTGTTGCCATTTTCATAATAAATGTAATGATATCAGTTTGATGTTTCGGACGGTAGTAGTAGTACTATTTTAGATACGGGTTGTAGTAACTCCGCACAACTTCAGTGCATGCTAGTTGTTTGTTCCTGTCTACTTCGGTTTGGTCACCCCCATTATATGCCTTTTGAAAACAAAATTAGGGGTCTCTTACCTTTATTAGTTTTTCCTTTTTCAAAGACATATTATGGGCAGTTAACATTATAACTTTTCAGTTTGTATATACGCAAACCATTTTATGCCAATGTAGTACATGTGATGATGTCAACACATGCATTGTAATTATTGGACATGTATGCATGTTCGAGATTCCAACCAGAAAATTGTCGATACACATTCAGGGCATGTTTGATTAGCAAGATAGGGAAATGACAATACCATATTGCACACTAGATGAATAAAAGGATGTTAGATTTCTCGTACCAAAAACGTACTCCCCCCGTCTGAAAAAGCTTGTCCTTCAAATAGATGTATCTCGCACCAAGTTAGTACTAAATACATCCATTTGAGGGACAAACCTTTTCTCATGGAGGGAGTATGAATCTTTCCCAAAGATTGGATCTGATGAACATTTTTCTTTAAAGTGTACTACAAAGCAATCAATGAGGTAAAAAAAATCCCATATCGATTGCTATCCTAAGATTAAACAATTTGCATATAGGGAAACTTCCTAGGGACTATAATCCTCCAAAAATCTCTTAAAATTTCTTAGAATCAAAAAGCCTGGCCCTCGATCAACTCTCTCACAAACCCATGCTGTCTAATGCATCTTCGTTGGCACGGCCCAAAATTTAGAACATTAAAACTTCAAAAATTTCGCGCCTTCTAGCGTTTTGCGGCTTTTCTTGTTTCTTGCTTCCTTTCTTTCCTCTAATGATTTACGCTGTGAAATCTTTTCTTCACAACACTTCCCTCACAGAGACACATAATAGAGTTCCCTTCCTAAGAACGTTTTAATTAATGTACAACTTAATAATACAGTTACACAACAAGAACACACATGACCAGATCACTCTAGTCTTCTTGAGACCTGTATGCCCATGGATACTTGATGTGCTTTGCTCTAGTAATCTAGGGCAGCACGCCATGCTTATACATAAAAGCTACATATATAGAAGGTATAGCTAGCCAGCTAGCCCTAGCCACCATGGATAGATCGATTATTAGTCGTCCTCGCTCTCGCACCGCCTAATATAGGCCAACCATGTCCGCAAAGTCGTCGATTCCCATGGAGAGCAGGGGGGTCGTCCTCAGCCACATTGTTATCCATGTTGATGTAATTCTCGTTGTTGTTACCATGGTCAGGAGTAGTGGTGACACCTGTGCTATTAGTTGCATTACCTACCGCGGTGGCGGCCACCATGGCCACATCAGCGAGGGGTTCAATAGCTGTTGGCACGGGCAGGGGCAAGGGCATGTTTGACCGAACAATGAAGTGGTAGAGATCGAGGGCGTGCCTCTCGGCGATGGCCTTGATATTGGGGAGCGTGAGGCTGTCACGGAGGTACTCGGGGACGTAGGGCCGCGGTGCACCGGGGAAGTTGAATTCGCGCGTGGGGTCTCTTCGTAGAAGCAGAAGAGTGTGACATCTTAGGCGAGCACTGTCGGGGTTACGATCCTGACAATGAGTACTAGGGGTACGAAAGAGGGGCAGAGTCTAGCTACAACGCAAGTGTAACACTAAGTGTTTAACGAGTTCAGGCCCCTCTCGGTGGAGGTAAAAGCCCTACGTCTCATGCCCCGAGGCTTGGTTTTTATTAAGGGTTATGATTATGGAGATCGTTTAACCCCCGCTCAGGAGGAGGAAGCAGGCTTATATTGCACCGCAGCTCCAACGTCTCCATGTCGCCGGGGTATTTAGTGCTCATTACTATGGCAGTTACTAGCATAAAGTGTCACAACTACATCCGTTATAGGTAACAGCAGCCATGACTCCACTTTAAGGGTGACTTAGGATTCCTCAACCGTTGCAGCGCCCATGTCGTCCTTCCGCCTCCCTTGTCCGACTGGCGGTTGTCGTGTCGACTGAAGGGTGGTCGCCGAGTGCTATCGAGTTGTCCGAGTGGACTTCCTGATGTGTGCAGCTAAATGCTAATATGGTTCAGGGACCTACCAATGATGGTGAGGCGACCCTGGTGGGCCCCATATGATGGGCTCTTGACCCTACCTGTAGTAGGAGACCTCATCATTAGCCCCCGAATCGGTTTATGTTTCGTAGGACATGCGAACCGAGTTCTCAGTTGGGTCCGAGTGCTTCAGGGGCACTCGAAGTATGCTTCTGAGTCGTGGTTGATTGCTCCTTAGATGAAAACACAGTGGATTCTGGACTAAGAGTTTTCTCGGATGACCAAGTGTCGTTGATCGCCGAGAAAAACCTAGTGGCATCTTCTATCTCCATGAGGAGATCGAGCTGAGGCCCGAGTGAGGGCATGACATTGTAACCCGAGTGGCGACCCCGGCGCATGGTTTGATTCTCTGAAGAGATGCCACTCCCTGTCCCAGGGGAACACCAGCGCAGGCCGTCCTACGAGTCCAGATTCGCGAGACATGCACCTTGGAGCCAAGTGAAAGGGCCAAGTTCACCCGCAGAGGGGCGTCAAGCTCGCCTCATAGCAATCCCGAAGAAGACTTCAGTCGGATGTTTAACGTGGCCGAGTGCACGGGTCCCCGTGGAGGGTAGTCAGTCGGGTTGACGGGAGTCCTTTAGGAAAGGAATGATAGGCAATCGACTGGGTCGATTTGCCCCGAAATCCTAGGATTTTGAATTTGTGTGTGTGCTTGCGGAAGCAGTAACGACGTGTGTTTGTGTGGAAGTGGGGGGCATGGCGCCTCGATTCTCGCCCATGAATTCCCTGTTATGAGTGTCGTCGATCCAAAAATCAGCGTCGCAGGATCCGGCTCGTGATTTGGCCTGAGATATAAAAGGTTGGACAATAGGGGTCAGAGCTCTAGACCCCATTCTCTTCCCCTCGGTTCCTCCGCTTCTCCTCTCCACTTGAGCACACCGAGCTCCCGAATCCATGGCGAAGGACTTCACTTCTAAGGCGGAGAAGGCGAAAAAGGCCGGGAGGGCTTCTTCCTTAGGCTCGGGAGCGACGACCGCAGGTGTGGTGAGGGATTGGATCCCCTCGCGCATCTCGGGTCGGCGGCTGGAGGAGCTGGCTACGAAGGGTCTGATCTCGTAGGAGGGATGGAGGCGTCTTGAGGTGGGGGAGACCGAGCCGGCACCATAGGAGGACGAGCGCGTCCTCTTGGTAACCCACATTGAGAGAAGTTTCTCCATTCCTCCCACCCCTTCTTTCGGGCTTTCTTGGACTATTTTGGGCGCAGCCCCACCATCTTCTCCCCAATGCCATCGTTTATCTTTCGGCTTTCATTTCCCTCTGCGAAAACTTCCTTTGTTGTCATCCCCGTTGGGGCCTCTTCAAGCATGTGTTCACTGACAATCGATAACCGTGAAAAAGGATTCGCCGACTGGTGAGAAGACCCACGTCACCCAACTGTGCAGGGAACTGGGTATCCAACTCCGGGGCGGCAGTGCCTTCCCCAAAATAAGCTTTCCTGACTCGGTCAAGGGGTGGCAGGGGACCTGGTTCTACTAAAGGGATGTTCTCGGAGCCAACAATCAGCCATGCTTGCCTCTGTACTCGACAGAGAGCATGCGGGCCCGTTATCCCCTTTCAGTGACAAGGAAGGGGAAGACAGAGGTCGGCATCCTGGCCACTACCCTGGCTGGGGTCATGAACGCTGGCATGAGCGGGATGGATCTACTGGACACCTTCCTTCCTCGGAGGATCCAACCTCTGCAAGCCTGGGCCCATCCCATGTGGATGTACGAGGGTCCGAGTGACCCCACCCGAGTGCACCCAGAGGAGCTCACCGAGAAGGATGTGGGGGCCAAGATCCGAGCGATCACTTGCACGTGGGACTGTGCCTGCGTATTCCAAGGAGCTGCAGCCCTCGAGGTAAATATCCTTTAAGCGGTCAAACTCCTCATATGTTATTCCGTGTGTGTCTAATTTCCATGCTACGATGAATCTGTTCACCCAGAGTTTCCAGCAGATGATCTCCAACATCCCGGTGGTCAACCGGTCCACGGAGGATGTGACAAGTGACACCGAGCGCCAGTACTCGGAGGACTCCAACGACGAGGACGAGAGCTCTAAGGAGGGCGAGGAGGCCGAGTCCTCCCCGTCCTATGAGGCCCCGAAGGAACCCCGCTCGAAGGCGTTGCATGATCCGAGTGGCAAGGCAGGAGGGGCTTAGCAGCCGACTGCTTCGGGGAGGACGACCCGTAGAGGCGGAGAGCTCTACCGAGAAGCAGCCTCAACAAATCGCCTCTAAGCCTCGGAAGGCCGTCGTACCTCGTATCAAGATGATAGTGCTAGTTGCCTCGAGATAAGTGTCACCGCTAGGTCTTCGTTTGTTGTTATTCTTACTTGTCTGACTGCCAAGTGTTGTTGAACTTTGCAACAATGAGACTTCAACAACGTCAGCGGATCCGAACGCTCCCAAGCAGGGCCAGGGCGACACCAAAGTAGCAGACACTGCCACCTCCAAAGGTATTTTCTCGCCCCTTGGTTGTCATGCTCGGGATTCCTTCGATTGATGCTCGCTATTGTTTCCAACTTGCGCATTCCTGCAGCTCCTTCGAAGGTCATCCAGCTGGACGACGATGAAAGGGCCGACCCGCCTAACCTAGAGGCTGACAAGAGAAAAACGCCCGTGCTGACACGGTCATGCAGGGGGCCTCCCCTCGCCGAGTGGAGAATGCTTCACTGACCAAAATTGCTTAAAGGGCTACGGTGTTGTGTCCCCTAGCCGAGGGTGGCTCCGCGCCTACGACCCCCATGATTCTAGCTCCAAGGCCCACACCAGCACCTCCGTCGACCCCTGCCACTACTGTCTCCCTGCACCGTGTCCCGGAAGACCAAGTGAGGACGAGCAAGGCGGCCCCGGTTCAGGTGGGGATGATGTGCAGTCGGCTCAGGGACGCTATGACGCTAGCCAGGCGCTGCAGACCAATGTCCGAGTAAGTACCATTGTGAGTAGAATTTCCAACTTCATTGTCAAGTTTCTGTTTCTTTCTTCATGGTAAGGTTTCCGTAAGTGGGTTTGCGCAGGGCACACTAATACGTCTCCGTCGTATATACTTTTCCTAACGCTTTTCCTCTTATTTTGGACTCTAATTTGCATGATTTGAATGAAACTAACCCGAAATGACGCTGTTTTCAGCAGAACTACCATGGTGTTGTTTTTGTGCAGAAATAAAAGTTCTCGGAATGTAATGAAACTTTTTGGAGAATTTTTATACAAAAGAAAAATACTAGAGCCAAGAACCACCGGGGGGGGGGGGCTGGGTGAGCACAACCCACCAGGGCGCCCCCCTCCACGCGCTCCCAGGTGGGTTATGCGCACCTGTTGGCCCCGCAGACCCTGGCTCCAAATCTATAAAATCCTATTTTTGGAGAAAAAAGTCAGGGAGAAAGAATTATCGTGTTTCACGAGATGGAGCCACCGCCACCTCCTGTTCTTCATCGGGAGGCTAGTTCTGGAGTCCATTTGGGGCTCCGGAGAAGGGGGTCTTTGATCTTCGTCATCACCAACTATCCACCGCCAATTCCATGATGCTCCCCATCGGGAGTGAGTAATTCCTTCGTAGGCTTGCTGGTGGGTGAGGAGTTGGATGAGATTGATCATGTAATCGAGTTAGTTCTGTTAGGGCTTGATCCTAATATCCATTACGTTCTGGGATTGATGGTGCTATGACTTTGCCATGCTTAATGCTTGTCACTTTGGTCCCGGGTGCCATGATTTCAGATCTGAACCGTTTATGTTATCACCATTATATCTATGTTCTAGATCCTACCTTGTAAGTCATATTCACCTATTACGTGTTATGATCCGTAAACCCCGGAGTGACAATATTCGGGATACTTTCCAGTGCTGACCGTAGTTTGAGGAGTTCATGTATTCACTATGTGTTAATGCTTTGTTCTGGTTCTGTATTAAAAGGAGGCCTTAATATCCCTTAGTTTCCTTACGAACCCCGCTGCCACGGGAGGGTAGGACAAAAGATGTCATACAAGTTCTTTCCATAAGCACTATTTACGAAATACAAGCCTACATTATATTTATGAACTGGAGCTAGTTTTGCATCGCCCTAGGTTATGACTGTCATATGATGAATATCATCCAACGAATTCACTGATCCAATGCCTACGAATTCTCCACATATTGTTTCTGCTAAGTTACTAGTGCTACTGTTACTGTTACACTTGCTACAAGATCATTGCTATCACTGTTACCATTACTATTACTGTTACCATTGCTATCAAAAATACCATATTAATGTGCTACTGATCATGTTGATGTAGATAATTGATCTCCAGGTGTGGTTGAATTGACAACTCAGCTGCTAATACTTGCAAATATTCTTTGGCTCCCCTTGTGTCGAATCAATAAATTTGGGTTGAATACTCTATCCTCGAAAACTGTTGCGATCCCCTATACTTGTGGGTTATTACACACCCACTAGGTGTTTTTGGTCCAGTGGGGGCACGCTGAGTGCACCTACTAGGTGTAGTTCCCAAGGCTCCTGTCGACTGGAAGCAGTCGTCAGGAGTCTTAGAACTTATGTTTTCGATATTGTCGCTTTCAGTTGGGTTTAGCCAGGGCATTTCCGAGTGCTAGCGACCCAGTGGGGGCATGCCGAGTGCACCCACTGGGTGTAGTCCCCGAGGCTACTACTTACTGGATGTAGTCAATGGTAGTCTTAGAACTTCGGCACTTTTGCCCTGGGCTAATTGCCATTTTTTAGCTCAACACGAGTCACTTTCCAGTGGGGGCACGCTGAGTGCACCGAATGGGTGTAGTCCCCAAGACTACCGTCGATTGCAGGCAATCGGTTGCAGTCTTCAGAACTGTTACCATCGTGTAGCACACAGAGTGCTTGACCGCACTCGGCTGACCGAGGTGGTACTCTTATGAGGCAAGGGACTTGGTCTTCTTCATTGCTGACTCGGTGGTTGATGACCCACAAGTATAGGGGATCTATCATAGTCCTTTTGATAAGTAAGAGTGTTGAACCCAACGAGGAGCAGAAGGAAATGATAAGCGGTTTTCAGCAAGGTATTTTCTGCAGGCACTGAAGTTATCGGTAATAGATAGTTTTTTGATAAAATAATTCATAACGGGTAAACAAGCAACAAGTGTAACAAAAGTGTAGCAAGGTGGCCCAATCCTTTTTGTAGCAAAGGATAAGCCTGAATGAATTCTTATATAAAGCAAAGTGCTCCCAAGGACACATGGAATTGTTGTCAAGTTAGTTTTCATCATGCTCATATGATTCGTGTTCGTTACTTTGATAATTTCATATGTGGGTGGACCGGTGCTTGGGTGTTGTCCTTACTTGGACAAGCCTCCCACTTATGATTAACCCCTCTCGCAAGCATCCACAACTATGAAAGAAGAATTAAGATAAATCTAACCATAGCATGAAACATGTGGATCCAAATCAACCCCTTACGAAGCAATGCATAAACTAGGGTTTAAGCATCTCACTCTAGCAACTCATCATCTACTTATTACTTACCAATGCCTTCTCCTAGGTCCAAATCATGGTGAAGTGTCATGTAATTGACGGTCACATAACACCACTAGAGGAAAGACAACATACATCTCATCAAAATATCGAACAAATACCAAATTCACATGATTACTTATAACAAGACTTCTCCCATGTCCTCAGGAACAAACATAACTACTCACAAAGCATATTCATGTTCAAGATCAGAGGGGTATTGAATATCTTTAAGGATCTAAACATATGATCTTTCATACGTCTCCAACGTATCTATATTTTTTGATTGTTCCATGCTATTATATTATCTGTTTTGGATGTTTTATACGCATTTATATGCTATTTTATATTATTTTTGGGACTAACCTATTAACCTAGAGTCCAGTGCCCGTTTCTCTTTTCCCCCCTATTTTAGAGTTTTGTAGAAAAGGAATACCAAACGGAGTCCAAACAGAATGAAACTTTCACGATGATCTTTCTTGGACCAGAAGCAAACCATGAGTCTTGGAGATGAAGTCAGAGACGCAACGAGGCGGCCACGAGGGTGGAGGGTGCGCCCAGGGGGGTAGGGCATGCCCTCTACCTCGTGGGCCCCTCGCAGATCTTCTGAGCTAGTTCCTTCGCCTATATATACTCTTATAACCCAAAAACATCAGGGGGAGCCACGAAAACACTTTTCCACCGCTGCAACCTTCGTACCCGTGAGATCCCATCTAGGGGCCTTTTCCAGCGTCCTGCCGGAGGGGGATTCGACACGGAGGTCTTCTACATCAACACCATTACCATTCTGATGAAGCGTGAGTAGTTTACCTTAGACCTATGGGTCCATAGCTAGTAGCTATCTCTCTCTTTGATTCTCAATACCAGGTTCTCCTCGATGTCCTTGGAGATCTATTCGATGTAATATTCTTTTGTGGTGTGTTTGTCGAGATCCGATGAATTGTGGATTTATGATCAGATTATCTACTAATATTATTTGAGTCTTCTCTGAATTCTTACACGCATGATTTGATATCTTTGCGAGTCTCTTCGAATTATCGGTTTAGTTTGGCCTACTAGATTGGTTTTTCTTGCAATGGGAGAAGTGCTTAGCTTTGGGTTCAATCTTGATGTGTCCTTTCCCAGTGATAGTAGGGGCAGCAAGGCACGTATTCTATTGTTGCCATCGAGGATAAAAAGATGGGGTTTTCATCATATTGCTTGAGTTAATTCCTCTACATCATGTCATCTTACTTAATGCGTTACTCTGTTCTTCATGAACTTAATACTCTAGATGCAGGCAGGAGTCGGTTGATGTGTGGAGTAATAGTAGTAGATGCAGAATCGTTTCGGTCTACTTGACACAGACGTGATGCCTATATTCATGATCATTGCCTTAGATATCGTCATAACTATCAATTTCTCGGTAGTAATTTGTTCACCCACTGTAATATTTGCTATCTTGAGAGAATCCACTAGTGAAACCTATGGCCCCCGGGTCTATTTTACATCACATTAGTTTCCCATCAACTTGCCAATTTCTATCGCTATTCCTTTACTTTGCAATCTTTTACTTTTCGTTCTATAAACCAAAAATACCAAAAATATTTACTTTACCGTTTATCTATCTCTATCATATCTCACTATTGCAAGTAACCGTGAAGGGATTGACAACCCCTTTATCGCGTTGGGTGCAAGTTTGTTGATTGTTTGTGCAGGTATTCAGTGACTTGTGCATTATCTCCTACTGGATTGATACCTTGGTTCTCAAACTAAGGGAAATACTTACTCTACTTTGCTGCATCACCCTTTCCTCTTCAAGGGAAAAACCAATGCAAGCTCAAGAAGTAGCAATCTTCCACCGAATGAACCAACTAGCATCAACTACAAGGAGTAATCAACACTACTAGCAACCCACATGTACCAATCTGAGGTTTTGAGACAAAGATTGAATAGAATAGATGAACTAGGATTTGAGAGGAGATGGTGCCGGTGAAGATGTTGATGGAGATTGACCCCCTCTCGATGTGATGATTGTTGGTGATGATGATGGCTTCAATTTCCCCTCTAGGAGGGAAGTTTCCCCGGTAGAAGAGCTCTGCCGGAGCCCTAGATTGCTTCTGCCCAGGTTCCACCTCGAGACGGCGGCGCTTCTCCCGAAAGCTTCCTTCTTATTTTTTCTAGGTAAAAACCCTTCATATAGCAGAAGATGGACACCGAAGACCTGCCAGGGGGCCCACAAGCCCTAGAGACGTGCCCAGGTGGTAGGGCGTGCCCCCAAGCTTGTGGCCACCTGGTGGGTCCCCTCTGGTATTTTCTTCGCCCAATATTTTTTATATATTACAAATAATTCTCCATATTTTTTCATGACTTTTGGAGTTGTGCAAAATAGGTCTCTCAGATTTGCTCCTTTCCTGTCCAGAATTCCAGCTGTCGGCATTCTCCCTCTTCATGTAAACCTTATAAAATAAGAGAGAAAAGGCATAAGTATTGTACCATAATGTGTAATAACAGCCCATAATGCAATAACTATCAACATACAAGCATGACGCAAAATGGACATATCAGTGGTTAGCCGAATGAAGGTAGATTAGGTGATCTTCTCCTCAATCTTCTTCATTGTCGACTCGGTGGTCAACCGAATGAAGGTAGATTATTGATCGGATCTACGGGAATTTAAGAAACGATGACAGGACAGAATCTAGGAATGTAGAAATAGAAGGAAAGTGAGAGAGAGAGAGATCCAATCTCTGAGGGGCTCCCGCCCATCTTCCGCCATGGAGGCCAAGGACCATAGGGGAAACCCTCCTCCCATCTAGGGGGAGGCCAAGGAAGAAGAAGAAGGAGGGGGCTCTCTCCCCCTCTCTCCCGATGGCGCCCGAGTACCACCGGGGCCATCACCGTGACGGTGATCTACACCAACAACTTCGCCGCCATCATCACCAACTCTCTCCCCCTCTATGATGTGGTGTAACACCTCTTCTCCCTATTGTAATCTCTACTAAACATGGTGCTCAACGCTATATATTATTTCCCAATGATGTATGGCTATCCTATGATCTTTGAGTAGATTCGTTTTGTCCAATGGGTTGATTGATGATCATGATTGGTTTGAGTTGTATGTTTTATTATTGGTGATGTTCTATGGTGCTCTTTGTGTCATGCAAGCGTGAGGGATCCCTATTGTAGGGTTTGCAATATGTTCATGATTCGCTTATGGTGGGTGGCGTGAGTGATAGAAGCACAGACCCGAGTAAGTAGGTTGTTTGCGTATGGGAGTAAAGAGGACTTGATACCTTATAATGCTATGGTTGGGTTTTACCTTAATGATCTTTAGTAGTTGTGGATGCTTGCTAGAGTTCCAATCATAAGTGCATATGATCCAAGTAGAGAAAGTATGTTAGCTTATGCCTCTCCCTCATACAAAATTGCAATAATGACTACCGGTCTAGTTATCGATTGCCTAGGGACAAATAACTTTCTTGTGAAAAAAATCTCTCTACTAAAACTAACTTAGTTATTTCTTTATCTAAGCAGCCCCTATCTTTTATTTACGTGTTCTTTATTATCTTGCAAACCTATCCTATCACACCTACGAAGTACTTCTAGTTGCATACTTGTTCTAGGTAAAGCGAGCGTTAAGCGTGCGTAGAGTTGTATCGGTGGTAGATAGAACTTGAGCGAATATTTGTTCTATCTGTAGCTCCTCATTGGGTTTGACACTCTAACTTATCGGGAAAGTCTACAATTGATCCCCTATACTTGTGGGTTATCAATACCTTTTTCTGGCGCCGTTGCTGGGGAGCAATACTGTGGGGTGAATATTCTCATGTGTGCTTGTGTGCTTTGTCACTAAGTAGATTTTTATGTTTTTCTAAGTTGATCTCTATCTTTATTTATGGATATGGAACACGAAATACCAAAAAAATAGGTGTACTTGCTACTCATGGAGATGGGGAACCTCCTAAAACCCTCGATGCTCGTTATGCAGAAAATATTAAACACTACTTTGATAATCCTGAGAAAACCCCGTTCAACTTCATAATAGGAGACACGTTGGATCAACGTGAATACTTTAGGGATTATCACTTGACTCAAAAAGGGAAACTCTTATGGGATCAAATTCATATGTTGCATTGGTATGCTCGGAATTTATGCTTGAGATATGATTATACTTGTTGCTCTAGGATGAAGGCTCCACACCTTCCCTTTTCATGTAAATTTAGTGATAATGAAACCTTGGCTTCTTATGCTAATGGTATATATGATTACTATGATGTGGAACAAAAAGAAGAATTTGTTGCTTTTAAGGGTGCTTATGAAATTCAACCTTTGTTTGAAAGTGTGAAAATTATGATGATGCTGTTTACAGACCTGGAAATTATGCTATACTTAAATATTGCTATGAGAATTATGAATATAATGCCGATATTAATGAGTTTATTGGTAAAGTCTCCGCTGTGCAAGAAGAGATAAATATTCTGCAGGAATCTATGGAAGAAGAAATTGATGACACTGTGAGCTCATTGGATGAAAAAAGATGAGGAGGAGAGAGAAGAACAAAAGGAGGAAGAGATGATTGATCACTCATGCCCACCTTCTAATGAGAGTAACTCTTCAAATCATACATTTTAATTTCCCTTCGCGCTTACCGGAGGATGATTGTTGTGATAATTGTTATGTGTTGGGAAACTTAGCATGCAATTTCAAAAACATTCGTACGCTCACGCAAGATCTATCTAGGAGATGCATAACAACGAGAGGGGGAGAGTGTGTCCACATATCCTCGAAGACCAAAAGCGAAAGCATTTGACAACGTGGTTGATGTAGTCAAACTTCTTCTTGTTCCGACCGATCAGGCACTGAACGTACGACACCTCTGAGTTTTGCACACGTTCAGCTCGATGACGTCCCTAGAACTCTTGATCTAGTAAAGTGTTGAGGGAGAGTTCCGTCAGCACGACGGCGTGGTAATGGTGATGGTGAAGTAATCCGCGCAGGGCTTTGCCTAAGCACTACATGAATATAACCGGAGGCATAAACTGTGGAGGGGGGCGCCGCACATGGCTAACAATGGTTGGTGTGTATTCTAGGTGCCCCCTCGCCACATATTTATAGGTGGGAGGGGGAGGGGAACAGCCCTAAGGAGCCCCAAGTAGGAGGAATCCTACTTGGGGGACTAGTCCAATTCTCCCCCCTAGCTCGTTTTCCAGAGGGATAAGAAAGGAGGAGGGGTGAGAGAAGGAAGGGGGAGGCCGAATCCCTCCCCTTCCTTCTCTCTTCCCCCTTTCCTTTCCCCTTCCTATTCGGCCTACATGGGGGGCACGACAGCCCATGCTGGCTGCTGCGTTTCCAATATATGAATCTTTACCTCTCGACCATTTCGAGGCTCCTCGTCATGTCCGTGATCTCATCCGGGACTCCGAACAACATTTTTCACCAAATCACATAACTCATATAATACAATCGTCATCGAACGTTAAGCGTGCAGACCCTACAGGTTCGAAAACTATGTAGACATGATCAAGACACCTCTCCGGTCAATAACCAAATAGTGGAATCTGGATGCTCATATTGGTTCCTACATATTCTACTAAGATCTTGATCGGTCGTACTGCAATGACAACATACGTTATTCCCTTTGTCACCGGTATGTTACTTGCTCGAGATTCGATCGTCGGTATCTTTATACCTAGTTCAATCTCATTACCGGCAAGTCTCTTTACACGTTCCATAATGCATCATCCTGCAACTAACTCATTGGTCACATTGCTTGCAAGGCTTATTATGATGTGCATTACCGAAAGGGCCCAGAGATACCTCTCCGATACCTGGAGTGACAAATATTAATCTCGATCTATGCCAACACAACAAACACCTTCGGAGATACCTGTAGAGCATCTTTATAATCACCCAGTTATGTTGTGACGTTTGATAGCACACAAGGTACTCCTCCAGTATTCGGGAGTTGCATAATCTCATAGTCAAAGGAATATGTACATGTCATGAAGAAAGCAATAGCAATAAAACTCAACGATCATTATGCTAAGCTAACGGATGGGTCTTGTCCATCACATCATTCTCCTAATGATGTGACCCCGTTCATAAATTTACAACACATGTCTATGGCTAGGAAACTTAACCATCTTTGATTAATGAGCTAGTCTAGTAGAGGCTTACTAGGGACACTATGTTTTGTCTATGTATCCACACATGTATCAAGTTTCCGGTAAATACAATTCTAGCATGAAAAATAAACATTTATCAAAATATAGGGAAATATAAATAACAACTTTATTATTGTCTCTACGGCATATTTCCTTCAGTCTCCCACTTGCACTAGAGTTAATAATCTAGATTACATTGTAATGATTCTAACACCCATGGAGTCTTGGTGCTGATCATGTTTTGCTCGTGGAAGAGGCTTAGTCAACAGGTCTGCACATTTAGATCGTATGTATTTTGCAAATCTCTATGTCCCCCTTCTTGACTTGATCATGGATGGAGTTGAAGCATCTCTTGATGTGTTTGGTTCTTTTGTGAAATCTGGATTCCTTCGCCAAGGAAATTGCTCCAGTATGGTTACAAAATATTTTCATTGGACCCGATGCACTAGGTACTATACCTAGATCGGATATGAACTCCTTCATTTGCTGCTTCCGAAGCAGCTATGTACTCCGCTTCACACGTAGATCCCGCCACGACGCTTCGTTTGGAACTGCACAAACTGACAGCTCCACCATTCAATATAAATACGTATCCGGTTTGTGACTTAGAGTCATCCGGATCAGTGTCAAAGCTAGCATCGACATAACCATTTACGACGAGCTCTTTGTCACCTCCATGAACTAGAAACATATCCTTAGTACTTTTCAGGTACTTCAGGATGTTCTTGACCATTGTCAAGTGATCCACTCCTAGATTATTTTGGTACCTCCCTGCTAGACTTATAGCAAGGCACACATCAGGTCTGGTACACAACATAGCATACATGATAGAACCTATGGCTGACGCATACACTACAAAAAAATACACTTCCGTGATGATACATGTTTGTCACACTAGGTCGCGTTTTTTGTCATGCATGTACATCCATGACAATTTTATGACAGAATCAACATAGTCATACCTGTGCTGTCGACAGGTTGTCAGAATCGTGATTTTGAATCGGATCGAAGCTTCGATGGTAGGATCGCAAATCGTAGAATCTTCACTATCAGGATCGTAGAAACGTAGATTCTTAGAACTAAAATCGTAGAATCATAGAGGTTAGTTCGGATTGTAAAGTCATAGAATCGTATAACAGAATCGCAATTCTGACAACCTAACTGTCGTAGAAGTGTTCCATGACATTACCAAAATTATCATCACGGAAGTGTCCACTTCCATGACGATAAATCACGCGTCACAGAAGTGCTTTCGTCAAGGGTGACTGACACGTGGCATCCACAGTAACGAAACCCCGTTAAGCTATCGGGTCGGGTTTTGGATCCGATAACCCATTAACCACTGCAAAAAAATACACTTCCATGATGATACGTGTTTGTCACAGTAGGTCGCGTTTTTTGTCAAGCATGTACATCCATGACGACTTTATGACATAATCAAGATAGTCATACCTGTGCTGTCGTAGAAGTGTTCCATGACATTACCAAAATTATCATCACGGAAGTTTCCACTTCCATGATGATAAATCGCGCGTCACAGAAGTGCTTTCATCAAGGGTTACCGACACGTGGCATCCACCGTAACGGAACGCCGTTAAGCTATCGGGTCGGGTTTTGGATCTGATAACCAGTTAATAGCCCCGACCAATGGGGATTTCCCACGTGTAAAATCATCATTGGCTGGAGGAAACACGTGTCGGCTCATCGTTGGGACAGATGTCATCCACTCATTGGACAGAAGGCGCCTACGTTACGTCGAAACATGGCATGGCCCAACAGAGGCCCATTCCTGTGAAAAGGCCGACCCGTTTGACTTGGTCAAAAGGTGGTGGGCCGGCCCATGGAAAGCCTGTTAACAGCTTGTTCGCATATAGCCCATTTACAGCCTGCTAACCCAAGGCCCGTTACGCCCTATCCGAATTAGGACTAGTAGCGTCATCTGGGCCATCCAATATGATTCCATCCCGTTTCACTTCTGGCCCATGTATAACCCATGACGTCTTTCGGCCCATATGAGGCCCTTTGTAACTCTTGGCCCATTAACAGCCCATGGTGAAACTGGCCCGTAATGAATAGTGTATCACTTTACACCCATTAACGGCCCGTGGTGAAACTGGCCCGTAATGAATAATGTATCACTTTATACCCATTAACGTCCCATTATTCCGTTGGGCCGTTTCCAGCCCAAGTTATCTTTCGGCCTTCTGAGGGCCCATTTATTCCTGGGCTCATTTGCAGCATTCGGTTACTTACGGACCGTTACTATTATTTTTTGCTTGTGGCCAAATTCGGCCGATCGTTATAGTCAACCCGTTTGTGGACCGTTAATCTGTTGGGCCATTTTCATAGCATCACCAAATACGGCCTATTAACGGCCCGTTATGGTCAGCCCATAAAACGTACAATTTCCACTCTAGCCCGTCTACGGCCCATTAAAGGCCCGTACAAGACCCATAAATGAGTCCGCCCTTACAAGGCCCATGGATCCTACGAGACGCAGAAGGCCCATGGATCCTACGAGACATAGAAGGCCCATGAATCCGACGATCCATTGAAGGCCCATGGATCCGACAACCCATACATGGCCCATGGACCGTACGGCCCGTGGACGGCCATGGTCACTACAACATTTGGGCGAGTTGGCCCCCGTTTGAACGATATAGCATATTCAAAGAATTATCCTACTCAATACTATCACCTCTAAAAAACATACACTATACAACTAAGAGAACAAGGCATAGAAACGTAGAATAATCCTACACTATACAATAAAGAAATTACAGCCGATTATACCCACTTAGCATTATGGTTCGGCACAGGTGATAATAAAGCATACACAAACAACAAATTACATACACTGGGTAAATACAACTCATACATCATGGACGCGCATCAACTTAACTCCATTTGAACTATAATCTCTTCAGAAAAAAGGATTGGCCAGATTTAGATAGCACAAATTTCAGTCTGCAAAATCTCCAATTCCTTCATGGTTACCTTAGTGTCTTGTTTCATTTTTTTGACTCCTGCATCTAATACCTACATGTCCAGTCTCAACTTGTTGATTATATGTTGACAATCATGTACACGTTGTCTTGCCACCTCTAGTTGATGCTCGAGAACATCAGCACATTCCAATTCCAATCCATAATCATTCAGTAACGGCTATGGCGCACTGCTTGCAGATCTTTTTGTTGATGTCACTTCATCCTGAAATATTTCTGTAAGTACACATTACTAGGGCAAAAATATAGTTATAATAGTGAAGCGAGCAAGACACTATTTTGTACTACATGGCAAAACATGACTAATAATAATGTTACACGTCATGAAGCATAAGCAGGTGATATTTTTAAAATTATAATAAAGATCGTCTGTGTAGCCTGCATACAGAAATCCCTCTTAGCTCACCAGAGGAACATGATGTTGGGGCCCAATCGAAAACACAGACAAGTTACAAATTTAGACATCATGTTGCGTATAAGTAAGCAAGCAGTTGCCCATTCTGTAGCTCAATTAAAGTCTTAGGGAGCATAATGAACAACAAAGGGTTTCATACAAACATACTACAACGGGCAAAACTATGCAATCATTAGAGTAGTATAAACTAGATTGTGAGCCTCATGCAATAATAGTTGGTTAATAGACTTCAAAGCTTCAGGCACACTTCGGCAGAGTAATTAAATGGTAAGGCCTTTAATTATGTCAACTAATAGTTATACAAGTACCCAACATCAGGCATGATTCTTTGGGCATCTCATTAAGTGAGGACAAATAAAGCAATTGAAAAGAGCAAATTAACTATGCCTGAAACAAACAAGGAATTGAACTGTTGAGTTGCATATAGTGACTTACCATAACAGGTTGAAGAGGCTCAGCGCAGCTCCTACTTCTCTTGGAAGGCTCCTTCCTAACATCTTGTACATGGAAATCCTCAATCTTATCTTCATTGCACCCCCTCTGCAAGGTGACACAAACTAGTTACTGGTCTCCTTGGAAGATAAATATGCATACTTTCCAGTCTATGAACACAAAAGGATCAGATTATAACAAAACAACACCACATAATGAAACATGCTGCATCTCTTGCACTTTCACACAATGAAATGAGCATTTACTATGTCTGCACTATGTAAAAACTAGGCATACCTTCGAACTGGATCTCCAGGTACTCTCGGAGAGCCTACTTTAGTGTACAGCCAAACCTTTATGTCACCTATGAGTTAGACAAGGCCCCACCACAGTAGCCCGTAGTGTTTAAATCATTGACAAGCTCTGTTAGAGTGTTAGGTCAAGAACAACAAGTAATCAAAGAAAAGAGTCCTAGTATGGCTGGCTGATGCAAACAAGCAATTGAACAGATGTGTGAGCAAATCTTACATATCTAGAAAAGAAGCAAACAAGGAGGCTTAAAGACCATCACTTGACTGACCAGATTTAAGGGGCATTTAAACAACATGTGCAACGTACAAACTAACATAAACATTGCATATTCCAGATTCTACAATGGAATGCACATGTATTAGGTTATGCCATGTATGATGATGCCTAAATGTACACTATAGCAGGCAGGAGTAATTCATCATTGCACGCACAATTGAATTGCAGGTTAAGGGCCAGTTCATTCCGCCTTTTGAGGGCTTATTGTCAAAATAAGCCATAAAAGATGTAAAGAAGTCATTTTTGAGTTATGGGCTTGGGCTTAACTAATTTCGCTTTGGAGGGGGGTGTTTCGGGTAGAACCTCACTAAAAATTAAAGGGAAGGGGAATAGTGAAATGACTCTATTGTCTGCCTATATTACACTCAAAATGCAACTGCTGACGCCCGTGTCACACCTGACCCTCAAGTAAAAACAAAACCGCAAGCATTCATTGCCTTGCCCGCTTGCATCTCCTCTCCCCTTTCCCTCTACCTCGATCCCCTGCCTGCAGCACTAGGGTTCCTCCAGCGAGCCGTCGCCACTGGTCCCATCTAGCCTGGTCCTTGACGATGCTATGTCCAGCTAGGATACATGGTCGGCGGGTAGGGGCAAATCTCCCTGGCTGCTCCTCCCTCTGGCGCCGCCCCTCATTCTCATGGTCTCCAGCAGCTGCTCCACTGTGGTTCGTCCAACAAACTACTCCAGCGGGCGCTGCACAACTACGGCTGAGGCCACACTGCGGTAGAAGGCACCTTATTCCCCCTCCCCTCCTCCCAGGCCATGGCCTTGAGGTGCTGTTGAAGGATGAGATCATCCAACAAGGTGAGGATCTCCTCTGATTTTTTGCCAAATTTTCATTCTGATCCACTATATGATGAATTGCTATGAGCTGCTTCTGCTGCTGCTATATGATGCATTCCTATGAGCTGCTCCTACTGCTGCTATATGATGAATTGC